>NW_027422696.1:25000-27500 GCF_048934315.1 Petromyzon marinus | reverse complement strand
CCGAGGGTCGGACACTGACAGCCCTATTTAATGCATGGATGATTACAGGAATTATTCCCAAAGAGTTGAAAAAGAATAGGACGATTCTTATTCCTAAGGTTATGGATGATGAAAAGCTGAAAGAATTGGGGAACTGGAGACCAATAACGATTGGTTCAATGATTCTGAGATTATTTTCCAGAATAATGACTGCACGTCTTGCTCGTGCTTGTCCCTTAAACCCAAGGCAGCGTGGTTTTATAGCGGCATCTGGCTGCTCTGAAAATCTTAAGGTGCTACAGGACCTTATGAGACATGCTAAGAAATTGCACAGGCCGTTGGCTGTCATGTTTATCGACATAGCGAAAGCTTTTGACTCGGTTTCGCATGCTCATATTTTATGGGTGTTAAGGCACAAGAAAGTAGATGAACACGTGGTGGGCATCATCCAGAACGCCTACGATCGGTGTACGACCTCGTTCAAAAGCAATGGCGAGTCGACTCGAGAAATTAGCATACGTGTTGGTGTCAAACAGGGTGACCCCATGTCACCCCTGCTCTTCAATCTTGCCATGGACCCTTTGATATGCACCCTAGAGTCACACGGAGTTGGGTACTCCATTGATACCGACCACGTGACAGCTCTTGCGTTTGCTGATGATTTGGTGTTGGTGAGCGAATCTTGGGTTGGTATGGCCGCCAATCTAGCGATCTTGGAATCATTTTGTGGGCTATCGGGATTGGAGGTTCAGGCCAGAAAGTGCCAGGGCTTCATGATAAGCCCAACCAAAGATTCATATACGGTGAACAACTGCGACCCATGGACTATCAAAAATAAAGATGTCCATATGATCCAACCTGATGAATCAACGAAATACCTTGGTCTGAAAATTGGCCCTTGGACTGGCACTATACAGCCTGATCTACATTGTCAGCTAAAGACATGGATCTCGAAAATCGATGAGGCGCCTCTGAAGCCAACTCAGAAGGTTGAACTACTCAATGCCTATGCCCTACCCAGATTGTTATATCCTGCAGACCACTCGGACTGCAAGCAATCAACTCTCCGTGGGTTGGACCAAGAGATTAGAAAGGCGGTAAAAGGATGGCTCCACCTTCCCGCTTCAACTTGTGATGGACTGTTATATGCCAGAGCCCGAGACGGAGGCCTTGCCATCTTGAAACTGGAAAAAACAATCCCTTCGGTTCAAGTTAGAAGGCTGCAACGTATAGCAAACTCGTCCGATGCTATCACCCGTAATATTGTGTCCTCGCAGGGTATGGAGGAAGAATACCGTAATTTGTGGGTACGAGCAGGGGGTGACAGTGATGCAATCCCAACATTCGTTCTCAGGGACTCGGTGTCAAAAGAACCTGTATATCCGAGACCCTGCGATTGGAGGGAGCATGAATTTCAGAGATGGTGCGAAAAGCCGGTTCAAGGAAGGGGCATTGTAAACTTTGCGCATGATAGAATCAGTAATGCTTGGTTGAGGCCATGGTGCGGCTTTAAACAATGCTTCTTTATCGCAGCACTACAACTAAGGGCAAATATTTACCCAACAAGAGAAAGCTTGAACAGAGGCAGAGATGGGGCCTTACGTTCCTGCAGGAAATGCTCTGCCAGACTCGAGTCCCTTTCGCACATTCTCGGTCAATGTCCTGCAGTACAGAAAGCAAGAATTGCGCGACATAACAAGATCAGTAACATTCTGGCAGACGAAGCGGCTAGATTGGGCTGGTCTGTATACAAAGAGCCACGGTTCATATCCGAGACGGGAGAGATGAGAAAGCCTGACCTCGTGTTTGCAAAAGATGAGGAGGCGGTTGTGATCGATGTCACCGTCCGTTTTGAGCTTTCAAAGAATACCTTGTCAGATGCTGCCTCGCACAAAGTTTCGTACTATACCCCTCTTGGTGATCAAGTCAAAGTGCTGACGAAGGCTAGCAAGGTCACATTCTTTGGATTCCCGGTTGGGGCAAGAGGAAAGTGGCCCCTTGAGAATAACGAGGTACTTACCTCCCTGGGCCTGACCAAACCCAGAACGACATCACTGGCCAAGATGATTTCCCGCAGAACGCTGCTTTTTTCTCTTGATATTCTGAGAATGTTCTGTGGAAATTATGCGGTCTATGAACAGTCATAGACAACCTCCGAAACAAATAATAGTTTTGTTTTAAGATGTCATTTGTTTTAGATTGATTTTGTTATTTTCGAAGGTGAAGTCGGTTTTTATTTCATTTTACTATTTTCCACAATTTAGATTGTTATTTTCCAAGACGAAGTCTTGGTTCTTTTTTTATTGTTAGTTTTTTTTTTTTTAACACAACGTATTTGTTACTTTAGAGCTTAGAGGGGACTTTATTTTCGCCTTACTATTTTCTGCCTACAAAGAAGATTAAAAATAAGCTTTTTTCAAGATGGTTTTGTTATTTTACAAGGTGAAGTCTTGGTATTCTTATTTTACTATTTTCCATAAAGAAGACCTTTCTTTTAGATTTTGTTATTTTCCAAGACGAA
>NW_027422696.1:17500-20000 GCF_048934315.1 Petromyzon marinus | reverse complement strand
TCCTGGCGTAGGATGCTGGGGCGTCCACATGCTGTAGGGTGAAGTGGAGGGCCATGTTAACTGCGTCGTCCACAGACCTGTTGGCTCTGTAGGCAAACTGAAGGGGGTCCAGGAGAGGGTCTGTGATGGCTTTGAGGTGTGCCAGGAGCAGGCGCTCAAAAGACTTCATTACCACAGATGTAAGGGCGACCGGTCTGTAATCATTTAGTCCTGTTGGCCTTAGCTTTTTGGGCACAGCGATGATGGTGGAGGACTTGAGACAGGCTGGTACATGGCATGTCTCCAGGGAGGTGTTAAAGATGTTGGTGAACACCGGAGACAGCTGGCCAGCGCAGTGCCTGAGGGTGGCTGGAGAGACAGAGTCCGGCCCGGCTGCTTTGCGTGGATTCTGCCTCTTGAAAAGCCCATTAACTTCTCCCTCCTGAAAGGAGAGAGTCGTTTCTGTAGTATGGGTGGGGGATGGGGCCTCTTGGGTGGGAAGGGGTGGTTCAGGACAGTCCAATTGTCTTTCAAATCTACGGTAGAACTCGTTCAGGTCGTTGGCTAGGCGGGAGTCGTTAGTGGTGTGGGGCGCTCTGGGTTTGTAGTTGGTGATGTGCCTGAGCCCTTTGGCAGACAGAAGCAGCGTCGTTAGTAGAGAACTGGTGTTTTAGTGTCTCTGAGTACAGTCGTTTAGCCTCTCTCACCGCTTTGCTAAACCTGTTCTTCGACTCCTTGAATCTGTCTCTATCCCCACTCCTAAACGCTTCCTCCTTCTCCAACCTCAACCTTTTGAGCTTTGCTGAGAACCAGGGCTTGTTGTTGTTAAAGTTCACCCTGGTACGTGTTGGGATACAGCAGTCCTCACAGAAGCTGATGTACACAGCCTCTGTGAGTTCATCCAGACTATTGGTAGCAGTCGTGAACATATCCCAGTCAGTACAGTCTAAGCACGCCCGCAAATCTTCCACAGCCTCACTGGTCCACTGTTTAGATGTCCTCACAGCAGGTTTACAGAGTTTTAGTTGCTGCCTGTATGCACGAATCAGGTGGACCAAGGGAGTTCTGTGCGAGCCGAACAGCCCCGTGACCCACAAGAGAAACATCCCCGCCAAATTCGAGCGTTTGACGGGGTCTATCCGTGAAAAAATATTCACGTTTTTGAGTGCACATGCATTTCTGCTGCAAATGCCTCTGGAAGTTTCATGCCGTTCGTATGCCAATTGTGGCAACACGAAAATGACCCGTTTTCCCATTCCGAGGGATTTCTGTGCGACCCTAACAGCCCCGTGAGCCACAAGAGACACATCCCCGCCAATTTCTAGCGTTTCACGGGGTCTATCCGTGAAAAATATAGACGTTTTTGAGTGCACATGCATTTCTGCTGCAGATGCCTCTGGAAGTTTCATGCCGTTCGTACGCAATGTGGCAACACGAAAATGACCCCTTTTCCCATTCCGAGGGATTTCTGTGCGACCCTAACTAACAGCGCCCGTGAGCCACAAGAGAGACATCCCCGCCAATTTATAGCGTTTCACGGGGTCTATCCGTGAAAAATATAGACGTTTTTGAGTGCACATGCATTCCTGCTGCAAATGCCTCTGGAAGTTTCATGCCGTTCCTATGCAATGTGGCCACACAAAAATGACCCGTTTTCCCATTCCGAGGCATTTCTGTGCGACCCTAACAGCCCCGTGAGCCACAAGAGAGACATCCCCGCCAACTTCTAGCGTTTGACGGGGTCTATGCGTGAAAAATATTAAAATTTTTGAGTGCACGTGCCTTTCTGCTGCAAATGCCTCTGGAAGTTTCATGGCGTTCCTATGCAATGTGGCAACACGAAAATGACCCCTTTTCCCATTCCGAGGGAGTTCTGTGCCACCCTAACAGCCCCGTGAGCCACAAGAGACACATCCCCGCCAATTTCTAGCGTTTCACGGGGTCTATCCGTGAAACATATAGAAGTTTTTGAGTGCACATGCATTCCTGCTGCAAATGCCTCTGGAAGTTTCATGCGGTTCGTACGCAATGTGGCAACACGAAAATGACCCGTTTTCCCATTCCCAGGGATTTCTGTGCGACCCGAACAGCCCCGTGAGCCACAAGAGACACATCCCCGCCAATTTCTAGCGTTTCACGGGGTCTATCCGTGAAAAATATCAATTTTTTTTTGACTGCACATGCATTTCTGCTGCAAATGCCTCTGGAAGTTGCATGCGGTTCGCATGCAATGTGGCGACACGAAAATGACCCGTTTTCCCATTCCGAGGGATTTCTGTGCCACCCTAACAGCCCCGTGAGCCACAAGAGAGACATCCCCGCCAATTTCTAGCGTATCACGGGGTCTATCCGTGAGAAATATTCACTTTTTTGAGTGCACATGCATTCCTGCTGCAAATGCCTCTGGAAGTTTCATGCGGTTCGTATGCAATGTGGCGACACGAAAATGACCCGTTTTCCCATTCCGAGGGATTTCTGTGCCACCCTAACAGCCCCGTGAGCCACAAGAGAGACATCCCCG
>NW_027422696.1:7500-10000 GCF_048934315.1 Petromyzon marinus | reverse complement strand
GGTCTCTAACGCAATCGTGTCTTAGACCTCAGTAGCGACCACTACAACCACAGTGGTGACTGCTGTTGAGTGAAGGACGACTGAGTGCTGGATAACAACTTTCTTGCGTGGCTCAACATCGAAGCAACCACTTCGAAGCTGGCACAAGGCAAGAGGGCAGCCCAAGGTGTGAATCATCTCAACTTCACTGCCGGAAGAAATGCTGTGCAAGGATGAGTGTGAACGACACCAACGGGATTGTTGCTGACCAGGAGGTGCCAACCAAACTTGAATGGATTGACTTTGGGCCTGGTTTCTCCTGCGTGTATTGCACGGAAAACAAGTGGCTACCCGTGTGGCAGTCGTGTCCTGGGGTTTCGCAACGCAACTCCACAAGATCTACAACAAAGAGACTGACGCCAAAGGGGATTTAAACCGCCAAATCGTACATTGGGTCTCACTACAATTTCTTTTACGTGTATTTTTTTTTCCTAAGTGTACTTGCAATTCTTCTCTGCTCTTTCTGCATTGATTGCATATCGTATGCAAATAAGTGAATTAACCACCACCGTGTAACTATATGATGATGTTACAGCTGAGCCCTCTATCATACCAATGTACTAATCTGGTATGGTGCAGGCATGCCTTATTTGCGTAACGATCTTTGCTGATTAGTTCAGTCGGCTGATGGTGGGTTCAGGCGAAACATTTATATATTGGTTAAATCAAAACGAAACACTGAAACTTTCACCACAGTTTTCCATTACACCAGTTGTATTGCTAGAAGTGCAAATCGAAGGAGTCAATTTTGACCGACGATTAGCTGCCGATGTGCGGTGAAAAAGCTGATCACAATAGCATACACTTGGGCCGACAACCCTGTGTGCTATAAACGTAAGTCGCGAATTATAAAGAAAATAAACCGGACGGACTACTCGGTGACGAACTAACATCGCTCATGAATGAGCGATTAACAGACGAGCTGACTACGGAATTTATCCTTTCGGACATGTTTTCATGGGACTACCCATGCACAGATCAGAACAAATGTTATCCATGCAATCTTGTTTTCCTAGAACATAGAACTTGGTCATCACATATGACACGGGTACATCCGCACGCAAACAAAACGTATAAATGTCGAATTTGTAATCGCACAGCAGATAGCATACACAAGATAGCGTCACACTACGGAAGAACTTGCAAAAGTTTAATAGGTAAAACTAGTGCTATAACCACCACAATTGAGGAAACACTATTTAGTTGTTCATATTGTAGCAGAGGTTTTACTACGAAAACAGGTTTAGGGGTACATACTAGACGAACTCATCCGACAGAACATGAAGCTAGACTACAGCAAAACGCACCAGGAAGGAAAGTTAGATGGGGAGAAGAAGAGGTAGAAATTATGGCCCATAAAGAAGCCCAACAGAATGATGAGGACATAAACATGAATCAACTAATACAGAACTCAGTTATGCCACACAGAACGCTAGAAGCGATTAAAGGGAAGCGGAGAAATATCAAGTATAAGGAATTGGTAAGGACATTGAAAGAAACCACCTATAAGGTAGAAAATCAATGCCTTGTTAACTTAGTTTTACCGACAACATCGGAAATAACAACTACACCTTCTGAAGGAGATCAGCCAGCAATAAGGGCCGAAAAAGAACAATCACTGACAGCAGCTGAGGATCTTCAGGTCATAATTACCGATCTAAAGATCGAGAATTTAAGTCACAATCAGGCGTTACTGCTACTCAATTCTCATGTAGAAAAGTTTTTAAATCGAAGTAAACCAATTAATAGGAAAGATCGTGTAAACCAACAGGAGAAAGATGAGAATAGGCATCGAAGACAATCAAAGCAAACTAAATACAGGAGGTATCAATATTTATACCATACGAACAAGAAAGCTCTATTAGACGAGATTACTTCAGATAGATCGGGGCCAAGTATATACCCAACTGAAGAAAGCATACGGGGAACATTCGTTACTTTATTCGAGTCAAACTCTCCTCCAGATAATATACCCTTTAAATTAAAAAACGACCAATCCTGCATCGATATCGTAAAAGCAATCACCTTAGATGAGTTGATTAAGACCCTAGCAATTATGAAGGATAAGTCACCTGGACAGGACAACATTATTCTTAGCGATCTTAGGACTTTACCAATAAAATATTTACTAGATATCTTAAATATCATCCTTTATTTACAGGATATACCACAAATATGGAAACAACACAGAACAAGACTTATACCTAAAACTAAAGAGGATTTAGAAAAACCCTCAAATTGGAGACCCATAACCATCTCATCAATTGTAATTAGGCTATTACACAAAATTTTAAGTTATCGTCTAGGACAGCAATTAAAGCTTAATTACAGGCAGAAAGCATTCCTCCCGGTAGACGGATGTTTCGAAAATAGTGCATTACTACACTTCATCATACACAACGCCAGGCAAAAGCACGAAAACACGCAAATAGTGTCAATAGACCTCAGTAAGGCATTCGAT
>NW_027422696.1:0-2500 GCF_048934315.1 Petromyzon marinus | reverse complement strand
TGGGGGATGGGGCCTCTTGGGTGGGAAGGGGTGGTTCAGGACAGTCCAATTGTCTTTCAAATCTACGGTAGAACTCGTTCAGGTCGTTGGCTAGGCGGGAGTCGTTAGTGGTGTGGGGCGCTCTGGGTTTGTAGTTGGTGATGTGCCTGAGCCCTTTGGCAGACAGAAGCAGCGTCGTTAGTAGAGAACTGGTGTTTTAGTGTCTCTGAGTACAGTCGTTTAGCCTCTCTCACCGCTTTGCTAAACCTGTTCTTCGACTCCTTGAATCTGTCTCTATCCCCACTCCTAAACGCTTCCTCCTTCTCCAACCTCAACCTTTTGAGCTTTGCTGAGAACCAGGGCTTGTTGTTGTTAAAGTTCACCCTGGTACGTGTTGGGATACAGCAGTCCTCACAGAAGCTGATGTACACAGCCTCTGTGAGTTCATCCAGACTATTGGTAGCAGTCGTGAACATATCCCAGTCAGTACAGTCTAAGCACGCCCGCAAATCTTCCACAGCCTCACTGGTCCACTGTTTAGATGTCCTCACAGCAGGTTTACAGAGTTTTAGTTGCTGCCTGTATGCACGAATCAGGTGGACCAAGGGAGTTCTGTGCGAGCCGAACAGCCCCGTGACCCACAAGAGAAACATCCCCGCCAAATTCGAGCGTTTGACGGGGTCTATCCGTGAAAAAATATTCACGTTTTTGAGTGCACATGCATTTCTGCTGCAAATGCCTCTGGAAGTTTCATGCCGTTCGTATGCCAATTGTGGCAACACGAAAATGACCCGTTTTCCCATTCCGAGGGATTTCTGTGCGACCCTAACAGCCCCGTGAGCCACAAGAGACACATCCCCGCCAATTTCTAGCGTTTCACGGGGTCTATCCGTGAAAAATATAGACGTTTTTGAGTGCACATGCATTTCTGCTGCAGATGCCTCTGGAAGTTTCATGCCGTTCGTACGCAATGTGGCAACACGAAAATGACCCCTTTTCCCATTCCGAGGGATTTCTGTGCGACCCTAACTAACAGCGCCCGTGAGCCACAAGAGAGACATCCCCGCCAATTTATAGCGTTTCACGGGGTCTATCCGTGAAAAATATAGACGTTTTTGAGTGCACATGCATTCCTGCTGCAAATGCCTCTGGAAGTTTCATGCCGTTCCTATGCAATGTGGCCACACAAAAATGACCCGTTTTCCCATTCCGAGGCATTTCTGTGCGACCCTAACAGCCCCGTGAGCCACAAGAGAGACATCCCCGCCAACTTCTAGCGTTTGACGGGGTCTATGCGTGAAAAATATTAAAATTTTTGAGTGCACGTGCCTTTCTGCTGCAAATGCCTCTGGAAGTTTCATGGCGTTCCTATGCAATGTGGCAACACGAAAATGACCCCTTTTCCCATTCCGAGGGAGTTCTGTGCCACCCTAACAGCCCCGTGAGCCACAAGAGACACATCCCCGCCAATTTCTAGCGTTTCACGGGGTCTATCCGTGAAACATATAGAAGTTTTTGAGTGCACATGCATTCCTGCTGCAAATGCCTCTGGAAGTTTCATGCGGTTCGTACGCAATGTGGCAACACGAAAATGACCCGTTTTCCCATTCCCAGGGATTTCTGTGCGACCCGAACAGCCCCGTGAGCCACAAGAGACACATCCCCGCCAATTTCTAGCGTTTCACGGGGTCTATCCGTGAAAAATATCAATTTTTTTTTGACTGCACATGCATTTCTGCTGCAAATGCCTCTGGAAGTTGCATGCGGTTCGCATGCAATGTGGCGACACGAAAATGACCCGTTTTCCCATTCCGAGGGATTTCTGTGCCACCCTAACAGCCCCGTGAGCCACAAGAGAGACATCCCCGCCAATTTCTAGCGTATCACGGGGTCTATCCGTGAGAAATATTCACTTTTTTGAGTGCACATGCATTCCTGCTGCAAATGCCTCTGGAAGTTTCATGCGGTTCGTATGCAATGTGGCGACACGAAAATGACCCGTTTTCCCATTCCGAGGGATTTCTGTGCCACCCTAACAGCCCCGTGAGCCACAAGAGAGACATCCCCGCCCACTTCTAGCGTTTCACGGGGTCTCTCCGTGAAAAATATCACATTTTTTGAGTGCACATGCATTCCTGCTGCAAATGCCTCTGGAAGTTTCATGCGGTTCGCATGCAATGTGGCGACACGAAAATGACCCGTTTTTTCCCATTCCGAGGGATTTCTGTGCCACCCTAACAGCCCCGTGAGCCACAAGAGACACATCCCCGCCAATTTCTAGCGTTTCACGGGGTCTATCCGTGAAAAATATTCAATTTTTTGACTGCACATGCATTTCTGCTGCAAATGCCTCTGGAAGTTTCATGCGGTTCGCATGCAATGTGGCGACACGAAAATGACCCGTTTTCCCATTCCGAGGGATTTCTGTGCCACCCTAACAGCCCCGTGAGCCACAAGAGAGACATCGCCGCCAATTTCTAGCGTTTCACGGGGTCTATCCGTGAAAAATATTCACTTTTTT